>NC_053195.1:37500-47500 GCF_905163445.1 Pararge aegeria | reverse complement strand
CCATGTCCGTATGCCAGACATCGTGTGCATTGGATCAATGGCGATTGGTCTTCAACCAGCACCCTCTGCAGATCGATATGCGCCCTGCCTACTTGTGTCAGGCTTTGCCATACTGGTGGCGATACCTGCAGGACTGCGTGGCACTCGAGCGGATTTCTTGCCTTCCGTCGATACCTCACAGCAGCCCTGTAGTTTCCTTCAGGTATCGCCCCCAGTATGTGCGCATTTTGTGTTTGCAGGGCGCATAGTATGTCCTCATCTGTGTTGTAGTTAAGGACGTTCTTGAGAATGACTAGGGGGTCCTTATTCTCTTTTTCCTCTATGAGAAGTGTTGGGTTTCCAGACCTAAGCCTATCCGCCACCTTGGCCAGCTCGTCCCGGGTTTGGCAACCCAACACCACTTTTTGGTCTCTAACTTTCCTGAGCCTGTCCACTCGCAGGCCGGAGGTTTTCGCACTCACTGCATTCCGTATCTTGCCGATGACATCTTCGCTTGTGTCCTGAGTGTCAGCTGAGGATATAATTAGTGAATGGACAGACTGAGGATGAGGGATAAGAGTCGGGGCCGATTTTGTGGTTGCGGCCATGGCCGCATAGGTAACGCCGTTGGTTTCCAGATTTACGCATAGCTGGTTCACTGCAGTTCTGACGGCTCCCATGTCAGCCCTAGCCGCAGCCACAATTTCCCTTTGCTGTTCAAGTTCTGTTTTGAGCTCCTTTGACCAGTCAGTGGAAACAGTCGGGACGACGGGAGACGGAGAGCAGGCCTCATACCTCTCGACAACTGAGTATAAGCCGTAGAGGCAATCGGTCACTGTCCCTTTTATAGTTGCTTTTATGTTGCCCGACTGCTCCAACTGATTTAAAGCCTCTTCGTAGATACGCTTTGCTAGTGATGTCAGATCCTCCATTGGACATTCAAGAGCCATATCCACGAAGGAGGCAGAACTAGAGCTTTGCTCGAACAGCTGCCTACGAGTGCTCAAGTCGACAAGCTTTAAATTTATTTTCTTTGATCTGGTCGATCTGGGTGCGACTGCTTTGGTAGAAGGCGACATGTCCTTGATTGGAGCGATTGGTAATTGATAATTAAACTAACCTAACCAGGAATTAAGATAAACCTATAATGTCAAGTGGTGAGAGGGGTAAAGTGCCTCTCAACAGTCAATAAAAATAATAATTTAATAAAGACTAAAGACTAAGGTTGTGTATAGGGCAACCCCAGGCGTCAGACACACGATCCCACCCAAAGGTCACTAAATTGGTCTTTAAAGTTTTTGCCGGTCTCTTTACGGTATTGCTCCTCTCCTACACCCACAATAACCGATATAGGGCGGGTTGGGTGGGCAAGCAGGCCAGGAATCGCACCCCGACGGTGGACTCGTAAAAAGTCTCGACCAGGAGCGGCGGTAAGTGTGTTTAGTAGTCAATTTCTTGAATGAAATCACTCAAAGTATGGCAGTTTTGTAGGGCCTATGAAGCCTCGGTTCAAAATTTTTGTCTTTTTAGACAGTCTAAAGTGTGCGAAATTCGCGTGCGCGCCGCTCTCGCGCGTGCGGGTGTCGTGCAGTCCAGTGAGGAGCACACGCTTATGTGGAAATTTTGTTTGAAAATTTAGAAACTCGGAAAATTTTCGGAAAAAGTCCAAAAATTTTCCAGTGAAATTAATTATTTTTCTTTTTGCAGGGTGGCGCAGAAGGCCAGGAATCGCACCCCGACGGTGGACTCGTAAAAAGTCTCGACCAGGAGCGGCGGTAAGTGTGTTTAGTAGTCAATTTCTTGAATGAAATCACTCAAAGTATGGCAGTTTTGTAGGGCCTATGAAGCCTCGGTTCAAAATTTTTGTCTTTTTAGACAGTCTAAAGTGTGCGAAATTCGCGTGCGCGCCGCTCTCGCGCGTGCGGGTGTCGTGCAGTCCAGTGAGGAGCACACGCTTATGTGGAAATTTTGTTTGAAAATTTAGAAACTCGGAAAATTTTCGGAAAAAGTCCAAAAATTTTCCAGTGAAATTAATTATTTTTCTTTTTGCAGGGTGGCGCAGAAGGCCAGGAATCGCACCCCGACGGTGGACTCGTAAAAAGTCTCGACCAGGAGCGGCGGTAAGTGTGTTTAGTAGTCAATTTCTTGAATGAAATCACTCAAAGTATGGCAGTTTTGTAGGGCCTATGAAGCCTCGGTTCAAAATTTTTGTCTTTTTAGACAGTCTAAAGTGTGCGAAATTCGCGTGCGCGCCGCTCTCGCGCGTGCGGGTGTCGTGCAGTCCAGTGAGGAGCACACGCTTATGTGGAAATTTTGTTTGAAAATTTAGAAACTCGGAAAATTTTCGGAAAAAGTCCAAAAATTTTCCAGTGAAATTAATTATTTTTCTTTTTGCAGGGTGGCGCAGAAGGCCAGGAATCGCACCCCGACGGTGGACTCGTAAAAAGTCTCGACCAGGAGCGGCGGTAAGTGTGTTTAGTAGTCAATTTCTTGAATGAAATCACTCAAAGTATGGCAGTTTTGTAGGGCCTATGAAGCCTCGGTTCAAAATTTTTGTCTTTTTAGACAGTCTAAAGTGTGCGAAATTCGCGTGCGCGCCGCTCTCGCGCGTGCGGGTGTCGTGCAGTCCAGTGAGGAGCACACGCTTATGTGGAAATTTTGTTTGAAAATTTAGAAACTCGGAAAATTTTCGGAAAAAGTCCAAAAATTTTCCAGTGAAATTAATTATTTTTCTTTTTGCAGGGTGGCGCAGAAGGCCAGGAATCGCACCCCGACGGTGGACTCGTAAAAAGTCTCGACCAGGAGCGGCGGTAAGTGTGTTTAGTAGTCAATTTCTTGAATGAAATCACTCAAAGTATGGCAGTTTTGTAGGGCCTATGAAGCCTCGGTTCAAAATTTTTGTCTTTTTAGACAGTCTAAAGTGTGCGAAATTCGCGTGCGCGCCGCTCTCGCGCGTGCGGGTGTCGTGCAGTCCAGTGAGGAGCACACGCTTATGTGGAAATTTTGTTTGAAAATTTAGAAACTCGGAAAATTTTCGGAAAAAGTCCAAAAATTTTCCAGTGAAATTAATTATTTTTCTTTTTGCAGGGTGGCGCAGAAGGCCAGGAATCGCACCCCGACGGTGGACTCGTAAAAAGTCTCGACCAGGAGCGGCGGTAAGTGTGTTTAGTAGTCAATTTCTTGAATGAAATCACTCAAAGTATGGCAGTTTTGTAGGGCCTATGAAGCCTCGGTTCAAAATTTTTGTCTTTTTAGACAGTCTAAAGTGTGCGAAATTCGCGTGCGCGCCGCTCTCGCGCGTGCGGGTGTCGTGCAGTCCAGTGAGGAGCACACGCTTATGTGGAAATTTTGTTTGAAAATTTAGAAACTCGGAAAATTTTCGGAAAAAGTCCAAAAATTTTCCAGTGAAATTAATTATTTTTCTTTTTGCAGGGTGGCGCAGAAGGCCAGGAATCGCACCCCGACGGTGGACTCGTAAAAAGTCTCGACCAGGAGCGGCGGTAAGTGTGTTTAGTAGTCAATTTCTTGAATGAAATCACTCAAAGTATGGCAGTTTTGTAGGGCCTATGAAGCCTCGGTTCAAAATTTTTGTCTTTTTAGACAGTCTAAAGTGTGCGAAATTCGCGTGCGCGCCGCTCTCGCGCGTGCGGGTGTCGTGCAGTCCAGTGAGGAGCACACGCTTATGTGGAAATTTTGTTTGAAAATTTAGAAACTCGGAAAATTTTCGGAAAAAGTCCAAAAATTTTCCAGTGAAATTAATTATTTTTCTTTTTGCAGGGTGGCGCAGAAGGCCAGGAATCGCACCCCGACGGTGGACTCGTAAAAAGTCTCGACCAGGAGCGGCGGTAAGTGTGTTTAGTAGTCAATTTCTTGAATGAAATCACTCAAAGTATGGCAGTTTTGTAGGGCCTATGAAGCCTCGGTTCAAAATTTTTGTCTTTTTAGACAGTCTAAAGTGTGCGAAATTCGCGTGCGCGCCGCTCTCGCGCGTGCGGGTGTCGTGCAGTCCAGTGAGGAGCACACGCTTATGTGGAAATTTTGTTTGAAAATTTAGAAACTCGGAAAATTTTCGGAAAAAGTCCAAAAATTTTCCAGTGAAATTAATTATTTTTCTTTTTGCAGGGTGGCGCAGAAGGCCAGGAATCGCACCCCGACGGTGGACTCGTAAAAAGTCTCGACCAGGAGCGGCGGTAAGTGTGTTTAGTAGTCAATTTCTTGAATGAAATCACTCAAAGTATGGCAGTTTTGTAGGGCCTATGAAGCCTCGGTTCAAAATTTTTGTCTTTTTAGACAGTCTAAAGTGTGCGAAATTCGCGTGCGCGCCGCTCTCGCGCGTGCGGGTGTCGTGCAGTCCAGTGAGGAGCACACGCTTATGTGGAAATTTTGTTTGAAAATTTAGAAACTCGGAAAATTTTCGGAAAAAGTCCAAAAATTTTCCAGTGAAATTAATTATTTTTCTTTTTGCAGGGTGGCGCAGAAGGCCAGGAATCGCACCCCGACGGTGGACTCGTAAAAAGTCTCGACCAGGAGCGGCGGTAAGTGTGTTTAGTAGTCAATTTCTTGAATGAAATCACTCAAAGTATGGCAGTTTTGTAGGGCCTATGAAGCCTCGGTTCAAAATTTTTGTCTTTTTAGACAGTCTAAAGTGTGCGAAATTCGCGTGCGCGCCGCTCTCGCGCGTGCGGGTGTCGTGCAGTCCAGTGAGGAGCACACGCTTATGTGGAAATTTTGTTTGAAAATTTAGAAACTCGGAAAATTTTCGGAAAAAGTCCAAAAATTTTCCAGTGAAATTAATTATTTTTCTTTTTGCAGGGTGGCGCAGAAGGCCAGGAATCGCACCCCGACGGTGGACTCGTAAAAAGTCTCGACCAGGAGCGGCGGTAAGTGTGTTTAGTAGTCAATTTCTTGAATGAAATCACTCAAAGTATGGCAGTTTTGTAGGGCCTATGAAGCCTCGGTTCAAAATTTTTGTCTTTTTAGACAGTCTAAAGTGTGCGAAATTCGCGTGCGCGCCGCTCTCGCGCGTGCGGGTGTCGTGCAGTCCAGTGAGGAGCACACGCTTATGTGGAAATTTTGTTTGAAAATTTAGAAACTCGGAAAATTTTCGGAAAAAGTCCAAAAATTTTCCAGTGAAATTAATTATTTTTCTTTTTGCAGGGTGGCGCAGAAGGCCAGGAATCGCACCCCGACGGTGGACTCGTAAAAAGTCTCGACCAGGAGCGGCGGTAAGTGTGTTTAGTAGTCAATTTCTTGAATGAAATCACTCAAAGTATGGCAGTTTTGTAGGGCCTATGAAGCCTCGGTTCAAAATTTTTGTCTTTTTAGACAGTCTAAAGTGTGCGAAATTCGCGTGCGCGCCGCTCTCGCGCGTGCGGGTGTCGTGCAGTCCAGTGAGGAGCACACGCTTATGTGGAAATTTTGTTTGAAAATTTAGAAACTCGGAAAATTTTCGGAAAAAGTCCAAAAATTTTCCAGTGAAATTAATTATTTTTCTTTTTGCAGGGTGGCGCAGAAGGCCAGGAATCGCACCCCGACGGTGGACTCGTAAAAAGTCTCGACCAGGAGCGGCGGTAAGTGTGTTTAGTAGTCAATTTCTTGAATGAAATCACTCAAAGTATGGCAGTTTTGTAGGGCCTATGAAGCCTCGGTTCAAAATTTTTGTCTTTTTAGACAGTCTAAAGTGTGCGAAATTCGCGTGCGCGCCGCTCTCGCGCGTGCGGGTGTCGTGCAGTCCAGTGAGGAGCACACGCTTATGTGGAAATTTTGTTTGAAAATTTAGAAACTCGGAAAATTTTCGGAAAAAGTCCAAAAATTTTCCAGTGAAATTAATTATTTTTCTTTTTGCAGGGTGGCGCAGAAGGCCAGGAATCGCACCCCGACGGTGGACTCGTAAAAAGTCTCGACCAGGAGCGGCGGTAAGTGTGTTTAGTAGTCAATTTCTTGAATGAAATCACTCAAAGTATGGCAGTTTTGTAGGGCCTATGAAGCCTCGGTTCAAAATTTTTGTCTTTTTAGACAGTCTAAAGTGTGCGAAATTCGCGTGCGCGCCGCTCTCGCGCGTGCGGGTGTCGTGCAGTCCAGTGAGGAGCACACGCTTATGTGGAAATTTTGTTTGAAAATTTAGAAACTCGGAAAATTTTCGGAAAAAGTCCAAAAATTTTCCAGTGAAATTAATTATTTTTCTTTTTGCAGGGTGGCGCAGAAGGCCAGGAATCGCACCCCGACGGTGGACTCGTAAAAAGTCTCGACCAGGAGCGGCGGTAAGTGTGTTTAGTAGTCAATTTCTTGAATGAAATCACTCAAAGTATGGCAGTTTTGTAGGGCCTATGAAGCCTCGGTTCAAAATTTTTGTCTTTTTAGACAGTCTAAAGTGTGCGAAATTCGCGTGCGCGCCGCTCTCGCGCGTGCGGGTGTCGTGCAGTCCAGTGAGGAGCACACGCTTATGTGGAAATTTTGTTTGAAAATTTAGAAACTCGGAAAATTTTCGGAAAAAGTCCAAAAATTTTCCAGTGAAATTAATTATTTTTCTTTTTGCAGGGTGGCGCAGAAGGCCAGGAATCGCACCCCGACGGTGGACTCGTAAAAAGTCTCGACCAGGAGCGGCGGTAAGTGTGTTTAGTAGTCAATTTCTTGAATGAAATCACTCAAAGTATGGCAGTTTTGTAGGGCCTATGAAGCCTCGGTTCAAAATTTTTGTCTTTTTAGACAGTCTAAAGTGTGCGAAATTCGCGTGCGCGCCGCTCTCGCGCGTGCGGGTGTCGTGCAGTCCAGTGAGGAGCACACGCTTATGTGGAAATTTTGTTTGAAAATTTAGAAACTCGGAAAATTTTCGGAAAAAGTCCAAAAATTTTCCAGTGAAATTAATTATTTTTCTTTTTGCAGGGTGGCGCAGAAGGCCAGGAATCGCACCCCGACGGTGGACTCGTAAAAAGTCTCGACCAGGAGCGGCGGTAAGTGTGTTTAGTAGTCAATTTCTTGAATGAAATCACTCAAAGTATGGCAGTTTTGTAGGGCCTATGAAGCCTCGGTTCAAAATTTTTGTCTTTTTAGACAGTCTAAAGTGTGCGAAATTCGCGTGCGCGCCGCTCTCGCGCGTGCGGGTGTCGTGCAGTCCAGTGAGGAGCACACGCTTATGTGGAAATTTTGTTTGAAAATTTAGAAACTCGGAAAATTTTCGGAAAAAGTCCAAAAATTTTCCAGTGAAATTAATTATTTTTCTTTTTGCAGGGTGGCGCAGAAGGCCAGGAATCGCACCCCGACGGTGGACTCGTAAAAAGTCTCGACCAGGAGCGGCGGTAAGTGTGTTTAGTAGTCAATTTCTTGAATGAAATCACTCAAAGTATGGCAGTTTTGTAGGGCCTATGAAGCCTCGGTTCAAAATTTTTGTCTTTTTAGACAGTCTAAAGTGTGCGAAATTCGCGTGCGCGCCGCTCTCGCGCGTGCGGGTGTCGTGCAGTCCAGTGAGGAGCACACGCTTATGTGGAAATTTTGTTTGAAAATTTAGAAACTCGGAAAATTTTCGGAAAAAGTCCAAAAATTTTCCAGTGAAATTAATTATTTTTCTTTTTGCAGGGTGGCGCAGAAGGCCAGGAATCGCACCCCGACGGTGGACTCGTAAAAAGTCTCGACCAGGAGCGGCGGTAAGTGTGTTTAGTAGTCAATTTCTTGAATGAAATCACTCAAAGTATGGCAGTTTTGTAGGGCCTATGAAGCCTCGGTTCAAAATTTTTGTCTTTTTAGACAGTCTAAAGTGTGCGAAATTCGCGTGCGCGCCGCTCTCGCGCGTGCGGGTGTCGTGCAGTCCAGTGAGGAGCACACGCTTATGTGGAAATTTTGTTTGAAAATTTAGAAACTCGGAAAATTTTCGGAAAAAGTCCAAAAATTTTCCAGTGAAATTAATTATTTTTCTTTTTGCAGGGTGGCGCAGAAGGCCAGGAATCGCACCCCGACGGTGGACTCGTAAAAAGTCTCGACCAGGAGCGGCGGTAAGTGTGTTTAGTAGTCAATTTCTTGAATGAAATCACTCAAAGTATGGCAGTTTTGTAGGGCCTATGAAGCCTCGGTTCAAAATTTTTGTCTTTTTAGACAGTCTAAAGTGTGCGAAATTCGCGTGCGCGCCGCTCTCGCGCGTGCGGGTGTCGTGCAGTCCAGTGAGGAGCACACGCTTATGTGGAAATTTTGTTTGAAAATTTAGAAACTCGGAAAATTTTCGGAAAAAGTCCAAAAATTTTCCAGTGAAATTAATTATTTTTCTTTTTGCAGGGTGGCGCAGAAGGCCAGGAATCGCACCCCGACGGTGGACTCGTAAAAAGTCTCGACCAGGAGCGGCGGTAAGTGTGTTTAGTAGTCAATTTCTTGAATGAAATCACTCAAAGTATGGCAGTTTTGTAGGGCCTATGAAGCCTCGGTTCAAAATTTTTGTCTTTTTAGACAGTCTAAAGTGTGCGAAATTCGCGTGCGCGCCGCTCTCGCGCGTGCGGGTGTCGTGCAGTCCAGTGAGGAGCACACGCTTATGTGGAAATTTTGTTTGAAAATTTAGAAACTCGGAAAATTTTCGGAAAAAGTCCAAAAATTTTCCAGTGAAATTAATTATTTTTCTTTTTGCAGGGTGGCGCAGAAGGCCAGGAATCGCACCCCGACGGTGGACTCGTAAAAAGTCTCGACCAGGAGCGGCGGTAAGTGTGTTTAGTAGTCAATTTCTTGAATGAAATCACTCAAAGTATGGCAGTTTTGTAGGGCCTATGAAGCCTCGGTTCAAAATTTTTGTCTTTTTAGACAGTCTAAAGTGTGCGAAATTCGCGTGCGCGCCGCTCTCGCGCGTGCGGGTGTCGTGCAGTCCAGTGAGGAGCACACGCTTATGTGGAAATTTTGTTTGAAAATTTAGAAACTCGGAAAATTTTCGGAAAAAGTCCAAAAATTTTCCAGTGAAATTAATTATTTTTCTTTTTGCAGGGTGGCGCAGAAGGCCAGGAATCGCACCCCGACGGTGGACTCGTAAAAAGTCTCGACCAGGAGCGGCGGTAAGTGTGTTTAGTAGTCAATTTCTTGAATGAAATCACTCAAAGTATGGCAGTTTTGTAGGGCCTATGAAGCCTCGGTTCAAAATTTTTGTCTTTTTAGACAGTCTAAAGTGTGCGAAATTCGCGTGCGCGCCGCTCTCGCGCGTGCGGGTGTCGTGCAGTCCAGTGAGGAGCACACGCTTATGTGGAAATTTTGTTTGAAAATTTAGAAACTCGGAAAATTTTCGGAAAAAGTCCAAAAATTTTCCAGTGAAATTAATTATTTTTCTTTTTGCAGGGTGGCGCAGAAGGCCAGGAATCGCACCCCGACGGTGGACTCGTAAAAAGTCTCGACCAGGAGCGGCGGTAAGTGTGTTTAGTAGTCAATTTCTTGAATGAAATCACTCAAAGTATGGCAGTTTTGTAGGGCCTATGAAGCCTCGGTTCAAAATTTTTGTCTTTTTAGACAGTCTAAAGTGTGCGAAATTCGCGTGCGCGCCGCTCTCGCGCGTGCGGGTGTCGTGCAGTCCAGTGAGGAGCACACGCTTATGTGGAAATTTTGTTTGAAAATTTAGAAACTCGGAAAATTTTCGGAAAAAGTCCAAAAATTTTCCAGTGAAATTAATTATTTTTCTTTTTGCAGGGTGGCGCAGAAGGCCAGGAATCGCACCCCGACGGTGGACTCGTAAAAAGTCTCGACCAGGAGCGGCGGTAAGTGTGTTTAGTAGTCAATTTCTTGAATGAAATCACTCAAAGTATGGCAGTTTGTAGGGCCTATGAAGCCTCGGTTCAAAATTTTTGTCTTTTTAGACAGTCTAAAGTGTGCGAAATTCGCGTGCGCGCCGCTCTCGCGCGTGCGGGTGTCGTGCAGTCCAGTGAGGAGCACACGCTTATGTGGAAATTTTGTTTGAAAATTTAGAAACTCGGAAAATTTTCGGAAAAAGTCCAAAAATTTTCCAGTGAAATTAATTATTTTTCTTTTTGCAGGGTGGCGCAGAAGGCCAGGAATCGCACCCCGACGG
>NC_053195.1:12500-30000 GCF_905163445.1 Pararge aegeria | reverse complement strand
ATCTCGTAGGTAGCTGTCAAGCATTCTTCGTATGTTAATGGGGCACTTTTCCTCAGCCAACCGGACTCTTATCGCAGGCCACCATGCGTTATCGAATGCTCCCTCTATGTCCAGTGAGATCACGACAACTATCTTTTTTGCCTCTATCTTCTGGCGTATGTAGTTCACTAAGTCATAGAGGGAGTCCTCGGTGCTCTTTTGGGGCATAAATCCATATTGGCGAGTACTGATTCGCGGAAGAATGTGCCATTTCAGTCTACCCACGATCAGCTTTTCCAAAATTTTACCCATCACTGGTAACAATCCTATTGGTCTATATGATTTAGGGTTTGTATAATTATCCTTTCCGGGTTTGCGCAAGACCACCACTGCAGCTTCTTTCCAGATGGGTGGGAAATGTGCCAGCTCCAGGCATTTGTTGACCAGTGCTAGGAAAAACTCTGGATTCCGGAATATGGTGTGACTACAGATGTCGGCGGTGAGGCCATCCGCACCAGGCGCCTTTTTTGGATTAAAACTCTTGACGACGTTTCGGAGCTCTACCATCGTAAATGGCGGGTCCCGATGCTCATCACGAGACTCGACGTTTACACGGTCGGCCTCCTCTCTTATATGTTTGTGGTGCGTTGAGTCGCCCTCCATTGAGTCGTCTGGGTAGAAAGCCTCGGTCAGTATTCTTGCGGAATCCCGCAGGTCAAACATCTTCCCATCCTTTTCCAGGGGCAGGTCCTCTTGCCGTTTGGCGGTCCTTCCTATCACTCTGTAGATACCTTCCCAAACTCCTTCCTTATCCTGTCTCGTGCAAAAACCTTTCCAGCTTTCAGTTTGTGCAGCCTTAGCTTCAATCTCATATTTTTCTTTTTCTTTCAGGTACTCCTTGATGACTTTTTTCCTTCGGACCGGTGCTGCGCAACGAATTCGTCGCTTCTTGGTGAGGACCTTTTTCTTCAGCCTGTGCAACTCGTCGGACATCCAGGGCAAGGTAAGTTTCTCTTTAGACATCTTTTTCGCAAGGGTGTCTTCACAGGTCTTTTGTACCACTGTCGTATACCCTTCCGCAAGAGAGTCCAATTCCCTTATGTTCATAACGTTTTTTACTTTATCTGTATTTATGGCACGTTCCTCTATTAATTGGTCCAGTTTCTCACAAAACTGTGTCCAATTAGCCTTTTTTGTACCATAAAGTCGTGTCGTTCTCTGTATGTTCATTCCATTAGCTTTAATCAGTCTGATGCTGAAGGTCAGAGTGTTGTGATCAGAGCTTGCTATTGTTTCGTCCACTCTCCAGTCCTCAATCAAGCTAAGCATCTCAATAGAGCAGGCCGTGACATCGATATGACTGCAGTAACGTTTGTTACCCCTGACAGTATCAAATGTGGGGATATTTCCATCATTTAGCACCTGAAGACCCATTTCACCTAACGTACCGTACATTTCTTCACCTCTCCAATCGATTACGTCACCGCCCCACCAGGTATTCTTGGCGTTTCCATCTCCTCCTATAAGAAGGTTTTTTGGTTGCAGCTCCTTCTGTATTTGCTTGAGCTGCTCCAGGTATGGCTCTATCGGCTGGTCGGGCTCAAAATAGTATGAAACCACGGTGATCTCCCAGGCGCATGTTCGGATGCCTACCACGGCGATGTTGTTTGTGGTGAGTTTCGGATACTGTATAACATCTAGGTGCTGGTCGTATATAGCGATGGCTGCTTTGACTGTTCCGTCTCCCTGATTTGCGCTCTGAAAGATTTTTACACCTCCATAACGTTTCATACACCTCGAACCGCCCACATATGGCTCCTGGAGCAGCCCAATAGCCACTTTCCTTCGGTTGGCTTCGTGCATTACCTCTGCAGTGGCCAGGTATTTCCTTTGTAGGTTGGCCTGAACTACCTTGAAAAGTTTTGTGGGTTGGGTCGGTGTGGTAACGCGGTTTACTACTTGGTCAACAGGGGTGCCCTTAGCAATATGCTGTGGAAGCACGGGCCAAGGCATCCCACTTCCGCCTAATAGAGCACTCCTGGTTGAAGGCGTTGTGATTCGTCGCAATGAGTTTTGCGCTGCTACAGTTGCAACATATTGGGGAATTACCAGCGAGTCGAGCCTCACACTCCGCCCACTTGTGGGGTCCTCCGCAGTGACTGCATTTTTCCTGGGTCTCCTTGCAGAATCTTCCGGAGTGGCCGTAACCCAGGCATATTGAGCACTGAATGAGTGGAGATTGGTCTGCAACTCTTATTCTCTGTAGGTCAATATGCACTGCGCCTTCCGTTGTCATAATCGCCCATAGTTTAGGGGACACTCTCATAATAATATGACAAGTTAGAGGGTTCCGTGACTTTTTTCTAAACCTTATCTCCATTCTATTTTCATCACTTTTCAGGGCTTTTAGAATGGATTGGTTTTGATTCTTTAATGCCCTTAGGACGTCCTCATCGGTATTATACTGCAGGACATCCTTGAGTACGACTAGGGGATCTTTATTTTTAATCTCCTCTGCTATAAGGTGGTCTCCAGATTCCCTCAATCTGTGCAATACTTTATCCCTTTGCTCTTTCGTTCCACATCCCACTATAACTTTCCTATCCTTCGCTTTCCTGACTTTTTCGATCTGTACCCCTCCTTCCTTAGCGTTGATTGCAACCCTTATTCTGTTTAACACCTCTTCCCCTGTCTCTTCCTCATCTTTGGAGGTGACCACGACTGAATGTAGTGCTACCTGCTCAGTTGGGCGCTTTGTATTTCTGCCAGCTGCCACATTTGCGTAAGTTGGTCCTTCTTCCTGCAACTTCTTCATTTTCTTTTGCAGTTTAAGTAACTCCTCGGTATTCTCCCTAAGAACCTTAGAGTGCTCCTCCAGCCTCTTTGCGAGGTCATCGTTCTTTATAGTTTCTTCCGCTTGGCTTTGGTTTTCATCAGTCACTCTAAATTTTCTTCCTAGTGGTACTTTAGGGTTTTCTCCTTCACGAGTTGAGGAGAGAGGCGGAGTCTTTGCGATCTCCGCCTCTTTCATCAACTGGTAAAGCCTTTCCACTGCCTGTGTTACCTCGGTTTTAATTTCGGTTTTTGTATTCCGAGAGCTATTTAGTTGCGCCTTCACCTTTGCAACACAAGCTTTGGCTTCCTTCAACCGTCCTTGGGCTTTTGTGATTCCCTGGTCGGGGGAGCCGATCTTCACCTCAAAAAGCACACCTTTCTTCTGGCTCACTGCGCTAAGTCCCTGTGCTGCCACGACCTTCTTTACCGGTTTCGAGTGGCCCAGCGGAGCATTTTGTGATACAGGGTTTGGAGACTCAGGTTTTGAGGTGATTTCCGGCTCTTCCTGTAGGGAAAGGCGATTTAAGCGGTTGACCTCGCCAACCACTTGCCCTTCTGACATCGAAGTGGCGGACCTCTCTTCTTGCGTACCAGGTTTTGTGGGAGTTCTATGGCCACATCCAAACATAATGATAGCTACGCAGAGCAACCCAAAGTGTCAAAGATTATATTTAATAAGACTAAATTACCTACCTTACCTAATTTTCGAGGGTGTACAAAGCCCTCAAGTCATCTATTAAGAAATACTTATTTGGTTTGGGCTGTGTATAGAGCAACCCAAACTGTCACTAACAAAATGCCTGGGAGCAAAACCAAGATATGTCAATAAAAATTTTTGGCGGTCTCTTTATGGTATTGCTCCTCTCTTATACCCACAGTAACCGATATAGGGCGGGTTGGGTGGACAAGCAGGCCAGGAATCGCACCCCGACAGTGGACTCGTAAAAAGTCTCGACCAGGAGCGGCGGTAAGTGTGTTTAGTAGTCAATTTCTTGAATGAAATCACTCAAAGTATGGCAGTTTTGTAGGGCCTATGAAGCCTCGGTTCAAAATTTTTGTCTTTTTAGACAGTCTAAAGTGTGCGAAATTCGCGTGCGCGCCGCTCTCGCGCGTGCGGGTGTCGTGCAGTCCAGTGAGGAGCACACGCTTATGTGGAAATTTTGTTTGAAAATTTAGAAACTCGGAAAATTTTCGGAAAAAGTCCAAAAATTTTCCAGTGAAATTAATTATTTTTCTTTTTGCAGGGTGGCGCAGAAGGCCAGGAATCGCACCCCGACAGTGGACTCGTAAAAAGTCTCGACCAGGAGCGGCGGTAAGTGTGTTTAGTAGTCAATTTCTTGAATGAAATCACTCAAAGTATGGCAGTTTTGTAGGGCCTATGAAGCCTCGGTTCAAAATTTTTGTCTTTTTAGACAGTCTAAAGTGTGCGAAATTCGCGTGCGCGCCGCTCTCGCGCGTGCGGGTGTCGTGCAGTCCAGTGAGGAGCACACGCTTATGTGGAAATTTTGTTTGAAAATTTAGAAACTCGGAAAATTTTCGGAAAAAGTCCAAAAATTTTCCAGTGAAATTAATTATTTTTCTTTTTGCAGGGTGGCGCAGAAGGCCAGGAATCGCACCCCGACAGTGGACTCGTAAAAAGTCTCGACCAGGAGCGGCGGTAAGTGTGTTTAGTAGTCAATTTCTTGAATGAAATCACTCAAAGTATGGCAGTTTTGTAGGGCCTATGAAGCCTCGGTTCAAAATTTTTGTCTTTTTAGACAGTCTAAAGTGTGCGAAATTCGCGTGCGCGCCGCTCTCGCGCGTGCGGGTGTCGTGCAGTCCAGTGAGGAGCACACGCTTATGTGGAAATTTTGTTTGAAAATTTAGAAACTCGGAAAATTTTCGGAAAAAGTCCAAAAATTTTCCAGTGAAATTAATTATTTTTCTTTTTGCAGGGTGGCGCAGAAGGCCAGGAATCGCACCCCGACAGTGGACTCGTAAAAAGTCTCGACCAGGAGCGGCGGTAAGTGTGTTTAGTAGTCAATTTCTTGAATGAAATCACTCGGTTAGGTTAGGTTAGGTTAGGTTAGGTTAGGTTAGGTTAGGTTAGGTTAGGTTAGGTTAGGTTAGGTTAGGTTAGGTTAGGTTAGGTTAGGTTAGGTTAGGTTAGGTTAGGTTAGGTTAGGTTAGGTTAGGTTAGGTTAGGTTAGGTTAGGTTAGGTTAGGTTAGGTTAGGTTAGGTTAGGTTAGGTTAGGTTAGGTTAGGTTAGGTTAGGTTAGGTTAGGTTAGGTTAGGTTAGGTTAGGTTAGGTTAGGTTAGGTTAGGTTAGGTTAGGTTAGGTTAGGTTAGGTTAGGTTAGGTTAGGTTAGGTTAGGTTAGGTTAGGTTAGGTTAGGTTAGGTTAGGTTAGGTTAGGTTAGGTTAGGTTAGGTTAGGTTAGGTTAGGTTAGGTTAGGTTAGGTTAGGTTAGGTTAGGTTAGGTTAGGTTAGGTTAGGTTAGGTTAGGTTAGGTTAGGTTAGGTTAGGTTAGGTTAGGTTAGGTTAGGTTAGGTTAGGTTAGGTTAGGTTAGGTTAGGTTAGGTTAGGTTAGGTTAGGTTAGGTTAGGTTAGGTTAGGTTAGGTTAGGTTAGGTTAGGTTAGGTTAGGTTAGGTTAGGTTAGGTTAGGTTAGGTTAGGTTAGGTTAGGTTAGGTTAGGTTAGGTTAGGTTAGGTTAGGTTAGGTTAGGTTAGGTTAGGTTAGGTTAGGTTAGGTTAGGTTAGGTTAGGTTAGGTTAGGTTAGGTTAGGTTAGGTTAGGTTAGGTTAGGTTAGGTTAGGTTAGGTTAGGTTAGGTTAGGTTAGGTTAGGTTAGGTTAGGTTAGGTTAGGTTAGGTTAGGTTAGGTTAGGTTAGGTTAGGTTAGGTTAGGTTAGGTTAGGTTAGGTTAGGTTAGGTTAGGTTAGGTTAGGTTAGGTTAGGTTAGGTTAGGTTAGGTTAGGTTAG
This sequence comes from Pararge aegeria, assembly GCF_905163445.1. Classification (NCBI taxonomy): domain Eukaryota; kingdom Metazoa; phylum Arthropoda; class Insecta; order Lepidoptera; family Nymphalidae; genus Pararge; species Pararge aegeria. Next base: position 24,227 of record NC_053195.1, on the reverse strand, counting down.
GTTAGGTTAGGTTAGGTTAGGTTAGGTTAGGTTAGGTTAGGTTAGGTTAGGTTAGGTTAGGTTAGGTTAGGTTAGGTTAGGTTAGGTTAGGTTAGGTTAGGTTAGGTTAGGTTAGGTTAGGTTAGGTTAGGTTAGGTTAGGTTAGGTTAGGTTAGGTTAGGTTAGGTTAGGTTAGGTTAGGTTAGGTTAGGTTAGGTTAGGTTAGGTTAGGTTAGGTTAGGTTAGGTTAGGTTAGGTTAGGTTAGGTTAGGTTAGGTTAGGTTAGGTTAGGTTAGGTTAGGTTAGGTTAGGTTAGGTTAGGTTAGGTTAGGTTAGGTTAGGTTAGGTTAGGTTAGGTTAGGTTAGGTTAGGTTAGGTTAGGTTAGGTTAGGTTAGGTTAGGTTAGGTTAGGTTAGGTTAGGTTAGGTTAGGTTAGGTTAGGTTAGGTTAGGTTAGGTTAGGTTAGGTTAGGTTAGGTTAGGTTAGGTTAGGTTAGGTTAGGTTAGGTTAGGTTAGGTTAGGTTAGGTTAGGTTAGGTTAGGTTAGGTTAGGTTAGGTTAGGTTAGGTTAGGTTAGGTTAGGTTAGGTTAGGTTAGGTTAGGTTAGGTTAGGTTAGGTTAGGTTAGGTTAGGTTAGGTTAGGTTAGGTTAGGTTAGGTTAGGTTAGGTTAGGTTAGGTTAGGTTAGGTTAGGTTAGGTTAGGTTAGGTTAGGTTAGGTTAGGTTAGGTTAGGTTAGGTTAGGTTAGGTTAGGTTAGGTTAGGTTAGGTTAGGTTAGGTTAGGTTAGGTTAGGTTAGGTTAGGTTAGGTTAGGTTAGGTTAGGTTAGGTTAGGTTAGGTTAGGTTAGGTTAGGTTAGGTTAGGTTAGGTTAGGTTAGGTTAGGTTAGGTTAGGTTAGGTTAGGTTAGGTTAGGTTAGGTTAGGTTAGGTTAGGTTAGGTTAGGTTAGGTTAGGTTAGGTTAGGTTAGGTTAGGTTAGGTTAGGTTAGGTTAGGTTAGGTTAGGTTAGGTTAGGTTAGGTTAGGTTAGGTTAGGTTAGGTTAGGTTAGGTTAGGTTAGGTTAGGTTAGGTTAGGTTAGGTTAGGTTCCCGTGTGGGGTTGCTAGTCCCCCATCGGGCGCGTCCCCGGGTGGTGGATAGGGGAATGCCTCCCAGATATGGGGGGTACCGGGGAAACCCGGCGCGAACCAAAACTAGCACGAGGCGGGGTGGGGCGCTTCTGTGCGCTGCCAATGAGGGTGGGGCGCTTCTGTGCGCTGACACTGAGGGTGGGGCCTTATAGGCCGCGAGGAAGGACAACCTCAGTAAAAAATCACCGGTGTGGGTGGAAACGCCCTGCGCGGCGGGCTCTCCGGTCTTCATGGCCGGTGAGCGCTGGCTTCGGCCACCGTCGGGCAACCCGTAATCCGCACTGAGCGGAACCGGGGGTCCCGCGCACTGAGCGTGGGGCTGCGAGGAAGACAACCTCTATAAAAAATTACCCCAATCCCAAGGTTTGATGCCCGCCGATGGGATGCATGGTTGCTGGGAGTGCAGCCACTAGGGTGTCTGGGCAGGGTCCCCATTAGGCCTAAAAACAAAAAATGGATACACGACCGGAAAAAAAATCTACCCGGGAGGGTCCCCGCAAGGGGGAATCCCTTGGTGCGTCACTTGTGGCGCATCGGCCCCATGTATACGGGGGGGCCACCAGTCGTAAGGAAGAGGAGGATAGAGGGTGTGGAGGTGTGGAGGGTGTGGAGAATAATATTAGAGGGCTAGAAGGCCCACAAGGAGAGGAGGGAACGAGTTGTATAGCTCGCCCCGCTGGTATTAGGCTGAAAATTGTTCTGCCGAAACCAACGCAAGAGGGAATGGACGTTGAGTCCCTTGTGGATTCAGACTCGGAGGAAGCAGATAGAGAGTTGGAGGCTTTGGTTGGGCCTTGGAAAGGCATTGGAGCCGCCCAAAAGCGGCCCCGTGAGGTGGTGGATGAAGAAGAGGGGGAGCCCTCGGAGAAGGCTGTGGCAGTGGAGCCTGAGGTTGAAGCCAAATTGTGGTCGAAAACTGGGAGGGGGGCGGATGCAGAGAGGGGACGCCGTCTTCCTTCCACTCAGAGTAGGCCTCAGACAGCGGATGAGGAGCTTCGAGAACGTAGCCCCATCCTATCGCACATTGACTACGCCCTTTCAAGGGATGAATTGATTGACAGAGCCAGGAGCGCGGTTTCCTCGATAATGAGTGAAACCCAGAAATCAGGCAACCTCAAGGGCGGTGTCAGGGGGGAAATAAACCGGGCCACTAAGATCATCTACTCGGCCATGGATTCCCTCCAGGCAATGACGGCTGACGAGGAAGCTAGGAGGCTTCGGGCAGATAATAGGAGGATGCGACAGGAGATGGCTGTTTTACGTGCCGAGGTCAAGGCTCTCCGGACCTCTTTCTCCGCAAGGGAGAAATCCCCTGCTCCAATGCGTCAGCCTGACTTAGACGTGGATCCCCAGGCCTCCCCAGCTCTTGGGGAAATGCTTGAAACCCTTAAAAGGGATCTCTTTGTGTCTATTGGAGGGATGGTTAACGAGCGCCTCAAACAGCTGGAAAAGCGGCTGCCTCAGGAGCCCATATTGAGGCCCCCACTTGCTGCAGACAAGAAGCGGGGAAAAGTAGACCACCGCCCTACCGACGAGCCTTCCGCGGGCCCATCGCCAGCTCGCCCAGCGACGACGCAGCCAACGGGAAGACCCAAAAGATCTAAGGCAACCAAGCCTGCACCTGCACCACAGGCAGAGGGTAGCGCCCCCTTGCGTAAGGAAGCGCCACATGAGACCGAGACCGCTAGGACAACGGCTCCGACTCCACCAGCCTGGTCTGAAGTAGTCGGGAGGAAGGCCAAGGCCAAGTCCAAGAAGGCCGCTGGGCGCAAAGCTACCGTCCCAGCCCACGCACCTGCTAAGTCTCCGCCGGCTACCCGGAAGGGTAAATTGACCTCGCCCAAGTCCTCGGCAGTCGTCATTACCCTGAGGCCAGAAGCCGTCGCAACACAAAGTTATGCGACGGTCATGAAGGCAGCCACTTCTGGCTTTGCCCTTTCGGAGGTCGGGGTAAATCACGTGCGGGTCCGCAAATCCGCCACCGGGGCTCGAATTATTGAGGTCCCAGGAGCCGGCAGTGCAAAGGCCGCGGATGAGCTGGCCGGGAAACTGCAAGGCCTCGTTGGCGAGTGGGTGACGGTGTCCCGGCCCATGAAAACTGCCGAACTTCGGCTGGTCGGGCTCGACGAGTCGGTCACTCCCGAAGAAGTCCAGCGAGTGGCGGCAGAGAAGGGAAACGTCCCACCGGAGCAGGTGAGGGTTGGCGCCATTCGAATGGGACCAAGTGGGACTGGTTCATCCCTTGTCCGATGCCCGGTGCCCGCAGCAAAGCTGCTCATTGCGGCAGGACGGTTAGTCGTTGGGTGGTCTGCGGCCCGTATTACCCTTGTGGAACCTATCCCGATGCGCTGCTTTAAGTGCATGGGGGTGGGTCACACAAGGGCTCTCTGCCCGTCACCTGCCGACCGAAGCACTTTGTGCTTCAGATGTGGTAAGGATGGGCACAAGGCGGCCTCGTGCTCAGCTGACCCGAAGTGTGCAGTCTGCACGCAGTTGGGTAGGAAAGCTGGGCATGTCATGGGGGGGCTGAAGTGCTCTCCACCCCCTACAAAGGGTAAAGAGGCCCCTTTGACCCGGGCCCCTGACACAGGCAATGGGCAACAGGAGACTGAACCGGAGGACATCGAAATGGACGCTTAATGCCAGAACGCCATAACGACTTCCTCCTGGCAAATCTTAACCACTCTGCCCGTGCGCAGGATCTCCTGATGCAGCACATGGCGGAGTGGCAGATTAAAGTGGTGACAGCCGCTGAGCCCTACTTTATCCCCCCCCAACCAAACTGGGCTGGGGATACTGAGGGCTCGGTGGCCATCGTGGTGCCGGGACACGGGGTTCCACTGGTTCCAATACGCAACGGACCAGGGTTCGTTGCTGTCGGATTTATTGGAGTATACTTCTCCCCAAACAGACCTCTGTCCGACTTTGAGTCATACCTCAGAATGTTGGAGCCAGTGGTGAGAGGTGCGGCCCCAGCCCAGGTTATCTTGATGGGAGATCTCAACGCAAAGTCCGCCGCGTGGGGATCGCCCATCACAGACCTGAGGGGGGTTGAGCTACAGAACTGGGCTGCCATGGTTGGCCTGGTCCTACTCAACCGAGGACGCGTCAACACCTGTGTGCGACAGCAGGGGGGGTCAATAGTGGACATTACATTCGCTACCCCTGCCATCGCCTCACGTACCCGGGACTGGCGTGTCCTTGAGGAAGTAGAGACTCTGTCTGACCACCGATATATTCGGTGGAGAGTCTCCGCGTCACTCCCGGCCTCCCAAAGGCAGACTGGGGGAGGTCGAGGACTGTTTCCCAGATGGACCTTAGCCCTCCTCGACCGCGAAATGGCGGAGGAGGGGGCCATAATCGAGGCCTGGAACACTGCTCCCCCGGGATCGACGGGCATTGAAGACAGGGCGATGCACTTTCGCATCGCCCTATCTAGGATATGTGACGCGGCAATGCCCAGGACTAGGCGCCTTCCCGCCCGGAGGGCAGTATACTGGTGGTCACCAGAAATTGCGGCTCTCCGGGCCGCCAGCAATCGGGCGCGCCGGGCCTACACCCGCTGCCGCCGCAGGAGGCCGCTGTCTGGGCCAGAAGAAACTCGCCTCTATAGGAAGCTTCAGAGGGCAAAACTGGCCTTCCAAGTAGCCATTGCCAATGCCAAAGATGCCGCCAACGAGGAGTTCTTGGCAACCTTGGATAGGGATCCATGGGGCCGGCCATACCGCATCGTAAGAGGTAAGATGCGGAGTGCCCCCCCCATGGATTTCATGGAGCCGGGCCTTCTTAACCGGGTGGTGTCTGGGCTCTTTCCCCAGCCACCGGTTTTCTCACCCCCGATTATGGCACCTCCGTCCGGGGACCAAGAAGAGCCAGTGGAAGCCCCTCCAGTCACAGACGAAGAGATAAGGGAGGTTTGGGACCACTTGAGGCGGCAGAAAAAGGCACCTGGACCGGACGGAGTTCCCGGAAGGGTTTTGGCGCTGGCCTGTAAGCATCTTGGGGTTCATCTCAGGCAGCTATTCGACGACTGCCTGGAAGCTGGGCGATTTCCGCGCGTGTGGAAAGAAGGACGATTGGTGTTGCTGCGGAAGGAGGGTCGATCTCCCGACTCGCCTTCAGCATACAGACCAATCGTCCTGATTGATGAAGTGAGCAAGATGTTGGAGAGAGTTCTGGCCTCCCGCATAAACCAACATCTTGCTCAGCGAGGGCCTGATATCTCGGAGCACCAGTACGGGTTTAGGGTCGGCTTGTCGACCATAGACGCTATTGGTGCTCTGAGAAGTTTCTGCGCTGATGCGCAAAACAGGAGAGAGGGCGTATTGGCGGTGTCTCTGGATATCGCCAATGCCTTTGGCACGCTGCCTTTTGGCGTGATAGAGGAGGCGCTGCGGTTTCACCGGGTGCCCATTTACCTGCGCCGAATGATAGGGCACTACTTGGAGGAAAGGGTAGTGCTCTATCAGGACAGGGATGGGAGCAGGCGAGAAAGGCAGATGGCCTGTGGAATTCCGCAGGGTTCAGTCCTCGGACCCCTGTTGTGGAACCTGGGGTTCGACTGGGCAATTCGCCCGGTTTTGTTGCCCCGGATGGCAATCATATGTTATGCGGACGACACCATGGTTGCCGTTCGGGGGAGCAACTATGAGGAGTTGGTCAGGAGGGCCACGGTGGCCACTGAGTTGATGATCACCCGTATCGGCATGCTGGGTCTTAAAGTGGCCCTTCCAAAAACGGAGGCCGTCCTATTCGGGGGAGCGGGCTGGCGGCCCCCGGCACGCGCCAACATATCTGTGTCGGGGGAAGTTGTCCCAATCAAGGCCCACATGAAGTACTTGGGCCTTGTTTTGGACCGAAAATGGGACTTCGAGGAGCACTTCCGCCAGCTCGCTCCCCGAGTCGTAGGAGCAGCTTCAGCGCTCGGCCGATTGCTCCCAAATGTCGGGGGCCCTGGGGCTCCATGCCGTCGCCTCTTCGCGGGTGTCGTGAGAAGCATGGCGACGTATGGGGCTCCCATATGGTTTGAAGCACTTCGTGCCTCTTCCAAAGCCCTACTGAGGCGGCCGCAACGGGTAGTGGCGAACCGAATTTGCCGAGCCTACACCACGGTTGCCTTTGCAGCAGCCTGTGTCTTGGCAGGCACCCCCCCTTGGGAGCTGGAGGCGGGGGTTCTCGCGGAGACACACCGTGTCAGAGCAGAGGCTCGGGCGAGAGGGGAACACCTGGCCATAGATCAGGTTGGACGTGTGCGGCGAATGGCCGAAAAGAGGATGCGGGACCGCTGGAAAGCGGACCTGGCGGACGCCCTCTATGGCAAATGCACCATAGACGCCGTCCGCCCGGTCCTAGGCCGGTGGTGCCGGCGGAAGCATGGGGCTCTCTCCTACCGGCTGGTGCAGGTCTTGACAGGCCACGGCTGCTTCGGTCACTATCTCTACCGCGTCGCGAGGAGAGAACCGACCCCTTTGTGCCATGAGTGCGGCGCTGCGGATGACACGGCTCAGCATACCCTTGAGGTGTGCAATAAATGGGATCCTCAGCGCCGCGCTCTGGTGGCGGAGATCGGAGGGGATCTCTCGCTGCCCAGCGTAGTGTTTGCCATGCTGAGCAGCGAGAGATCTTGGGAGGCCGTAGCTGACTTCTGCGAAGAGATCATGTCGCAGAAGGAGGCCGCGGAGCGGATGCGTGAAGAAGATCCAAACGCGCACCCGCTCCGGCGCAGACGGGGGGGAAGAAGACGGCGGCAATTTGCCGCTCGTCAGCTTCCCTTGGGAGGCGGCGGGTAGCTATTGGGCTAGCTGCCCGCCACTATACTAGTCTCCTCACTGTCTAAGGGGGGGATCACGCTGTCCCGACCCCCTCCTTTTTAGCGCGGGAGCCCCGGCATTCGGCTGGGGCAGTTGGCAGACGCCTGGGAAGTATACAACGGGTTCCCCGGGCGTCTAGCAAAGCCAACGAGAGGGACATGCCGTGGTGGTTTTTAGTTTGGGTATACCCCAGAGGGGGGAGTCCCACATAACCTCCGTCCTGCCCAAGGGACGGGGGTAGTCATAAAGCTTTTCCACCACGACAAAAAAAAAAAAAAAAAAAAAAAGGTTAGGTTAGGTTAGGTTAGGTTAGGTTAGGTTAGGTTAGGTTAGGTTAGGTTAGGTTAGGTTAGGTTAGGTTAGGTTAGGTTAGGTTAGGTTAGGTTAGGTTAGGTTAGGTTAGGTTAGGTTAGGTTAGGTTAGGTTAGGTTAGGTTAGGTTAGGTTAGGTTAGGTTAGGTTAGGTTAGGTTAGGTTAGGTTAGGTTAGGTTAGGTTAGGTTAGGTTAGGTTAGGTTAGGTTAGGTTAGGTTAGGTTAGGTTAGGTTAGGTTAGGTTAGGTTAGGTTAGGTTAGGTTAGGTTAGGTTAGGTTAGGTTAGGTTAGGTTAGGTTAGGTTAGGTTAGGTTAGGTTAGGTTAGGTTAGGTTAGGTTAGGTTAGGTTAGGTTAGGTTAGGTTAGGTTAGGTTAGGTTAGGTTAGGTTAGGTTAGGTTAGGTTAGGTTAGGTTAGGTTAGGTTAGGTTAGGTTAGGTTAGGTTAGGTTAGGTTAGGTTAGGTTAGGTTAGGTTAGGTTAGGTTAGGTTAGGTTAGGTTAGGTTAGGTTAGGTTAGGTTAGGTTAGGTTAGGTTAGGTTAGGTTAGGTTAGGTTAGGTTAGGTTAGGTTAGGTTAGGTTAGGTTAGGTTAGGTTAGGTTAGGTTAGGTTAGGTTAGGTTAGGTTAGGTTAGGTTAGGTTAGGTTAGGTTAGGTTAGGTTAGGTTAGGTTAGGTTAGGTTAGGTTAGGTTAGGTTAGGTTAGGTTAGGTTAGGTTAGGTTAGGTTAGGTTAGGTTAGGTTAGGTTAGGTTAGGTTAGGTTAGGTTAGGTTAGGTTAGGTTAGGTTAGGTTAGGTTAGGTTAGGTTAGGTTAGGTTAGGTTAGGTTAGGTTAGGTTAGGTTAGGTTAGGTTAGGTTAGGTTAGGTTAGGTTAGGTTAGGTTAGGTTAGGTTAGGTTAGGTTAGGTTAGGTTAGGTTAGGTTAGGTTAGGTTAGGTTAGGTTAGGTTAGGTTAGGTTAGGTTAGGTTAGGTTAGGTTAGGTTAGGTTAGGTTAGGTTAGGTTAGGTTAGGTTAGGTTAGGTTAGGTTAGGTTAGGTTAGGTTAGGTTAGGTTAGGTTAGGTTAGGTTAGGTTAGGTTAGGTTAGGTTAGGTTAGGTTAGGTTAGGTTAGGTTAGGTTAGGTTAGGTTAGGTTAGGTTAGGTTAGGTTAGGTTAGGTTAGGTTAGGTTAGGTTAGGTTAGGTTAGGTTAGGTTAGGTTAGGTTAGGTTAGGTTAGGTTAGGTTAGGTTAGGTTAGGTTAGGTTAGGTTAGGTTAGGTTAGGTTAGGTTAGGTTAGGTTAGGTTAGGTTAGGTTAGGTTAGGTTAGGTTAGGTTAGGTTAGGTTAGGTTAGGTTAGGTTAGGTTAGGTTAGGTTAGGTTAGGTTAGGTTAGGTTAGGTTAGGTTAGGTTAGGTTAGGTTAGGTTAGGTTAGGTTAGGTTAGGTTAGGTTAGGTTAGGTTAGGTTAGGTTAGGTTAGGTTAGGTTAGGTTAGGTTAGGTTAGGTTAGGTTAGGTTAGGTTAGGTTAGGTTAGGTTAGGTTAGGTTAGGTTAGGTTAGGTTAGGTTAGGTTAGGTTAGGTTAGGTTAGGTTAGGTTAGGTTAGGTTAGGTTAGGTTAGGTTAGGTTAGGTTAGGTTAGGTTAGGTTAGGTTAGGTTAGGTTAGGTTAGGTTAGGTTAGGTTAGGTTAGGTTAGGTTAGGTTAGGTTAGGTTAGGTTAGGTTAGGTTAGGTTAGGTTAGGTTAGGTTAGGTTAGGTTAGGTTAGGTTAGGTTAGGTTAGGTTAGGTTAGGTTAGGTTAGGTTAGGTTAGGTTAGGTTAGGTTAGGTTAGGTTAGGTTAGGTTAGGTTAGGTTAGGTTAGGTTAGGTTAGGTTAGGTTAGGTTAGGTTAGGTTAGGTTAGGTTAGGTTAGGTTAGGTTAGGTTAGGTTAGGTTAGGTTAGGTTAGGTTAGGTTAGGTTAGGTTAGGTTAGGTTAGGTTAGGTTAGGTTAGGTTAGGTTAGGTTAGGTTAGGTTAGGTTAGGTTAGGTTAGGTTAGGTTAGGTTAGGTTAGGTTAGGTTAGGTTAGGTTAGGTTAGGTTAGGTTAGGTTAGGTTAGGTTAGGTTAGGTTAGGTTAGGTTAGGTTAGGTTAGGTTAGGTTAGGTTAGGTTAGGTTAGGTTAGGTTAGGTTAGGTTAGGTTAGGTTAGGTTAGGTTAGGTTAGGTTAGGTTAGGTTAGGTTAGGTTAGGTTAGGTTAGGTTAGGTTAGGTTAGGTTAGGTTAGGTTAGGTTAGGTTAGGTTAGGTTAGGTTAGGTTAGGTTAGGTTAGGTTAGGTTAGGTTAGGTTAGGTTAGGTTAGGTTAGGTTAGGTTAGGTTAGGTTAGGTTAGGTTAGGTTAGGTTAGGTTAGGTTAGGTTAGGTTAGGTTAGGTTAGGTTAGGTTAGGTTAGGTTAGGTTAGGTTAGGTTAGGTTAGGTTAGGTTAGGTTAGGTTAGGTTAGGTTAGGTTAGGTTAGGTTAGGTTAGGTTAGGTTAGGTTAGGTTAGGTTAGGTTAGGTTAGGTTAGGTTAGGTTAGGTTAGGTTAGGTTAGGTTAGGTTAGGTTAGGTTAGGTTAGGTTAGGTTAGGTTAGGTTAGGTTAGGTTAGGTTAGGTTAGGTTAGGTTAGGTTAGGTTAGGTTAGGTTAGGTTAGGTTAGGTTAGGTTAGGTTAGGTTAGGTTAGGTTAGGTTAGGTTAGGTTAGGTTAGGTTAGGTTAGGTTAGGTTAGGTTAGGTTAGGTTAGGTTAGGTTAGGTTAGGTTAGGTTAGGTTAGGTTAGGTTAGGTTAGGTTAGGTTAGGTTAGGTTAGGTTAGGTTAGGTTAGGTTAGGTTAGGTTAGGTTAGGTTAGGTTAGGTTAGGTTAGGTTAGGTTAGGTTAGGTTAGGTTAGGTTAGGTTAGGTTAGGTTAGGTTAGGTTAGGTTAGGTTAGGTTAGGTTAGGTTAGGTTAGGTTAGGTTAGGTTAGGTTAGGTTAGGTTAGGTTAGGTTAGGTTAGGTTAGGTTAGGTTAGGTTAGGTTAGGTTAGGTTAGGTTAGGTTAGGTTAGGTTAGGTTAGGTTAGGTTAGGTTAGGTTAGGTTAGGTTAGGTTAGGTTAGGTTAGGTTAGGTTAGGTTAGGTTAGGTTAGGTTAGGTTAGGTTAGGTTAGGTTAGGTTAGGTTAGGTTAGGTTAGGTTAGGTTAGGTTAGGTTAGGTTAGGTTAGGTTAGGTTAGGTTAGGTTAGGTTAGGTTAGGTTAGGTTAGGTTAGGTTAGGTTAGGTTAGGTTAGGTTAGGTTAGGTTAGGTTAGGTTAGGTTAGGTTAGGTTAGGTTAGGTTAGGTTAGGTTAGGTTAGGTTAGGTTAGGTTAGGTTAGGTTAGGTTAGGTTAGGTTAGGTTAGGTTAGGTTAGGTTAGGTTAGGTTAGGTTAGGTTAGGTTAGGTTAGGTTAGGTTAGGTTAGGTTAGGTTAGGTTAGGTTAGGTTAGGTTAGGTTAGGTTAGGTTAGGTTAGGTTAGGTTAGGTTAGGTTAGGTTAGGTTAGGTTAGGTTAGGTTAGGTTAGGTTAGGTTAGGTTAGGTTAGGTTAGGTTAGGTTAGGTTAGGTTAGGTTAGGTTAGGTTAGGTTAGGTTAGGTTAGGTTAGGTTAGGTTAGGTTAGGTTAGGTTAGGTTAGGTTAGGTTAGGTTAGGTTAGGTTAGGTTAGGTTAGGTTAGGTTAGGTTAGGTTAGGTTAGGTTAGGTTAGGTTAGGTTAGGTTAGGTTAGGTTAGGTTAGGTTAGGTTAGGTTAGGTTAGGTTAGGTTAGGTTAGGTTAGGTTAGGTTAGGTTAGGTTAGGTTAGGTTAGGTTAGGTTAGGTTAGGTTAGGTTAGGTTAGGTTAGGTTAGGTTAGGTTAGGTTAGGTTAGGTTGGTTAGGTTAGGTTAGGTTAGGTTAGGTTAGGTTAGGTTAGGTTAGGTTAGGTTAGGTTAGGTTAGGTTAGGTTAGGTTAGGTTAGGTTAGGTTAGGTTAGGTTAGGTTAGGTTAGGTTAGGTTAGGTTAGGTTAGGTTAGGTTAGGTTAGGTTAGGTTAGGTTAGGTTAGGTTAGGTTAGGTTAGGTTAGGTTAGGTTAGGTTAGGTTAGGTTAGGTTAGGTTAGGTTAGGTTAGGTTAGGTTAGGTTAGGTTAGGTTAGGTTAGGTTAGGTTAGGTTAGGTTAGGTTAGGTTAGGTTAGGTTAGGTTAGGTTAGGTTAGGTTAGGTTAGGTTAGGTTAGGTTAGGTTAGGTTAGGTTAGGTTAGGTTAGGTTAGGTTAGGTTAGGTTAGGTTAGGTTAGGTTAGGTTAGGTTAGGTTAGGTTAGGTTAGGTTAGGTTAGGTTAGGTTAGGTTAGGTTAGGTTAGGTTAGGTTAGGTTAGGTTAGGTTAGGTTAGGTTAGGTTAGGTTAGGTTAGGTTAGGTTAGGTTAGGTTAGGTTAGGTTAGGTTAGGTTAGGTTAGGTTAGGTTAGGTTAGGTTAGGTTAGGTTAGGTTAGGTTAGGTTAGGTTAGGTTAGGTTAGGTTAGGTTAGGTTAGGTTAG
>NC_053195.1:5000-7500 GCF_905163445.1 Pararge aegeria | reverse complement strand
TTAGGTTAGGTTAGGTTAGGTTAGGTTAGGTTAGGTTAGGTTAGGTTAGGTTAGGTTAGGTTAGGTTAGGTTAGGTTAGGTTAGGTTAGGTTAGGTTAGGTTAGGTTAGGTTAGGTTAGGTTAGGTTAGGTTAGGTTAGGTTAGGTTAGGTTAGGTTAGGTTAGGTTAGGTTAGGTTAGGTTAGGTTAGGTTAGGTTAGGTTAGGTTAGGTTAGGTTAGGTTAGGTTAGGTTAGGTTAGGTTAGGTTAGGTTAGGTTAGGTTAGGTTAGGTTAGGTTAGGTTAGGTTAGGTTAGGTTAGGTTAGGTTAGGTTAGGTTAGGTTAGGTTAGGTTAGGTTAGGTTAGGTTAGGTTAGGTTAGGTTAGGTTAGGTTAGGTTAGGTTAGGTTAGGTTAGGTTAGGTTAGGTTAGGTTAGGTTAGGTTAGGTTAGGTTAGGTTAGGTTAGGTTAGGTTAGGTTAGGTTAGGTTAGGTTAGGTTAGGTTAGGTTAGGTTAGGTTAGGTTAGGTTAGGTTAGGTTAGGTTAGGTTAGGTTAGGTTAGGTTAGGTTAGGTTAGGTTAGGTTAGGTTAGGTTAGGTTAGGTTAGGTTAGGTTAGGTTAGGTTAGGTTAGGTTAGGTTAGGTTAGGTTAGGTTAGGTTAGGTTAGGTTAGGTTAGGTTAGGTTAGGTTAGGTTAGGTTAGGTTAGGTTAGGTTAGGTTAGGTTAGGTTAGGTTAGGTTAGGTTAGGTTAGGTTAGGTTAGGTTAGGTTAGGTTAGGTTAGGTTAGGTTAGGTTAGGTTAGGTTAGGTTAGGTTAGGTTAGGTTAGGTTAGGTTAGGTTAGGTTAGGTTAGGTTAGGTTAGGTTAGGTTAGGTTAGGTTAGGTTAGGTTAGGTTAGGTTAGGTTAGGTTAGGTTAGGTTAGGTTAGGTTAGGTTAGGTTAGGTTAGGTTAGGTTAGGTTAGGTTAGGTTAGGTTAGGTTAGGTTAGGTTAGGTTAGGTTAGGTTAGGTTAGGTTAGGTTAGGTTAGGTTAGGTTAGGTTAGGTTAGGTTAGGTTAGGTTAGGTTAGGTTAGGTTAGGTTAGGTTAGGTTAGGTTAGGTTAGGTTAGGTTAGGTTAGGTTAGGTTAGGTTAGGTTAGGTTAGGTTAGGTTAGGTTAGGTTAGGTCAGGTTAGGTTAGGTTAGGTTAGGTTAGGTTAGGTTAGGTTAGGTTAGGTTAGGTTAGGTTAGGTTAGGTTAGGTTAGGTTAGGTTAGGTTAGGTTAGGTTAGGTTAGGTTAGGTTAGGTTAGGTTAGGTTAGGTTAGGTTAGGTTAGGTTAGGTTAGGTTAGGTTAGGTTAGGTTAGGTTAGGTTAGGTTAGGTTAGGTTAGGTTAGGTTAGGTTAGGTTAGGTTAGGTTAGGTTAGGTTAGGTTAGGTTAGGTTAGGTTAGGTTAGGTTAGGTTAGGTTAGGTTAGGTTAGGTTAGGTTAGGTTAGGTTAGGTTAGGTTAGGTTAGGTTAGGTTAGGTTAGGTTAGGTTAGGTTAGGTTAGGTTAGGTTAGGTTAGGTTAGGTTAGGTTAGGTTAGGTTAGGTTAGGTTAGGTTAGGTTAGGTTAGGTTAGGTTAGGTTAGGTTAGGTTAGGTTAGGTTAGGTTAGGTTAGGTTAGGTTAGGTTAGGTTAGGTTAGGTTAGGTTAGGTTAGGTTAGGTTAGGTTAGGTTAGGTTAGGTTAGGTTAGGTTAGGTTAGGTTAGGTTAGGTTAGGTTAGGTTAGGTTAGGTTAGGTTAGGTTAGGTTAGGTTAGGTTAGGTTAGGTTAGGTTAGGTTAGGTTAGGTTAGGTTAGGTTAGGTTAGGTTAGGTTAGGTTAGGTTAGGTTAGGTTAGGTTAGGTTAGGTTAGGTTAGGTTAGGTTAGGTTAGGTTAGGTTAGGTTAGGTTAGGTTAGGTTAGGTTAGGTTAGGTTAGGTTAGGTTAGGTTAGGTTAGGTTAGGTTAGGTTAGGTTAGGTTAGGTTAGGTTAGGTTAGGTTAGGTTAGGTTAGGTTAGGTTAGGTTAGGTTAGGTTAGGTTAGGTTAGGTTAGGTTAGGTTAGGTTAGGTTAGGTTAGGTTAGGTTAGGTTAGGTTAGGTTAGGTTAGGTTAGGTTAGGTTAGGTTAGGTTAGGTTAGGTTAGGTTAGGTTAGGTTAGGTTAGGTTAGGTTAGGTTAGGTTAGGTTAGGTTAGGTTAGGTTAGGTTAGGTTAGGTTAGGTTAGGTTAGGTTAGGTTAGGTTAGGTTAGGTTAGGTTAGGTTAGGTTAGGTTAGGTTAGGTTAGGTTAGGTTAGGTTAGGTTAGGTTAGGTTAGGTTAGGTTAGGTTAGGTTAGGTTAGGTTAGGTTAGGTTAGGTTAGGTTAGGTTAGGTTAGGTTAGGTTAGGTTAGGTTAGGTTAGGTTAGGTTAGGTTAGGTTAGGTTAGGTTAGGTTAGGTTAGGTTAGGTTAGGTTAGGTTAGGTTAGGTTAGGTTAGGTTAGGTTAGGTTAGGTTAGGTTAGGTTAGGTTAGGTTAGGTTAGGTTAGG